>NC_056733.1:347348557-347381057 GCF_019279795.1 Protopterus annectens | reverse complement strand
CCCCTCACTGGTGAGATCAGATCACAAACTAATCTCGCTGGAGGTCCTCATCCCACCCCCACCTGAAATAAAAAAGACCACAGTAAAGAACTTCTCGAAAGCCGACTTCACACTTCTAAAGACTAGTGTGGTCTCCTTTAAGGCCCCCGAGCCGGCGGAAAACAGTACTCAAGCCGCTGAATCACTTACAAATGCCTTCTACCAGCACCTGCAGGACTGCATGGATAAGGCAATCCCAAGCAAAACAAAGACTCTTTGTACCAAAGGCAAGCGTCCAGTCTGGTGGACCCCAGCCATAAACAAACTTTTTCGAAACAGTCACCAAAGCCATTGATGAGGGAAAGGCAGTCCATACAGCCTACCTCGATCTGGCGAAGGCCTTCGATACAATACCCCACTCGGGTATCATTGAAAAACTCATCAGCTTAAATGTTAACCCATACATCACAAGATGGGTTGCAAACTGGCTGAGTGACAGAACCCACAGGGTCAGAGTTGCTGGCGCCATGTCAGACTCAAAGCCTGTCACAAGTGGTGTACCACAGGGCTCAGTCCTGGGCCCACTCTTGTTTGGCATCTACTTTTCCGAAGTACAAGCAAACACAGGAGGGTTATGGCTGACAAAGTTTGCAGATGACTGCAAACTGGGCGCCATAGTAGAAAACACATCTGACACAGATATCCTTCAGAAGGGTCTCACAGAAACGGATAACTGGTGCCAGAGCCATGGCCTAAAGTTAAATGCCAAAAATGCATAGTCATACCCTTCGGGAAAAACAAGGTTACCCTAGCTACCAAATAGGTGGCAATCCACTGAGCATAGAAGAAGTTATCAGGGACCTGGGGACCCAGGTTGATAGTAGCCTGTCATTCGACACCCATGTAGCTAAAGTAGTTAGGAAGACCTTCTACATTGCCCACCTTATCATGAAGGGATTCTCATCTAGATCAAGGGAGGTCATAGTCTCCCTATACTCATCACTCATCAGACCAATGATTGAGTACAATGCCCCATTCGGAATGTATCTGACCCGACACTTGCAGCAGCTGGAGAGGCCACAAAAGTTCCTCACCAAAAGGATAAAGGGTCTCAAACATCTGTCCTATGCTGCCCGACTGAAAGAACTCCAGCTCTATTCAGTCGCCACCGCTGCTCAGAGGTGACCTTTGCCTAACATACAAGGCCATGTCAAACCCAGATTTGATGAATATGCTTCACCTCAAAAATCTAGATCCGTCAGAGCCACAAGGGCGGGAGACTTAAACCTCGACACGGCTATTAATAGGACGCGCTGGAGGGATAGATTCATCACCCAAAGACTCCCTATGCTGTGGAATAAAATCCCGGTATATGTGAGGCAGAGCACCTCGCTGGCCTTGTTCAAGAGAAATCTTGACCAATGGATGGGAGATCGCAGATATACCCCAGGGATTACCTCAGTGTCACTGCTCAACAGAGGCACAGCAAAATAATGGGTATAGTTCCCCATACTAAAGGGGTGGCGTAAGCCACAAAACTATGGGCTAGGCTTGTAAATGCCCTCGGGCAGATAGCCTAGTATGAACCTATGAACCTATGAACCTATGAACCTAAAGACAAAAACCTACACATGTTACAATTGTAACAAGGAAAAACACCCTTAGTGCTAATACTGTTGTTAACTCTTTGCATATTATTAACCTCCAATGCCTTTTTAATATTATAAGTATTTCTAAAAACAAAATTCGGTTTCTCACCCAGCACTTTAGAAATATCAACATTCCCTTGTATAATTTTCCAATTTCTTTCAATTAAATTCTTTATAGACTGCCCATCAATGGTTGATTTGTATTTTTGTCTGGTTTGTGAATTTCGTGGTGCTTCGTTTGGTTGATATATATATATATATATATATATATATATATATATATATATATATATATATATATATATAGATATATATAGATATATATATCTATATCTATATATATATATATATATATATATATATATTTGTGTGTATATATATCTATCTATATCTATATCTAATATATATATATATATATATATATATATATATATATATATATATATATATACATGCATAGATATACAGTATAGAATAGAACATATTTATTAAAAAAGCAAGACAAATTCTAGAAGAATAAATAAAGATTCTTTGGCTAATACAGCAATTACACGTGATAGAAGAAAAGCCATAATAAGTTCACATATGCAGGAAAGAATGTATATACTTGAACTTTCATAAATTTGTGATGTGTAAAACATACTTGTGCTTTGCAATAGTAAATTAACTTACTTGTGTGCAGAAACACATTAATTAACTCGTACATTCACATATACTATTGTATTTACTTTTGGTATGTCATACAGCAAGCCTCCATCTGGGTGGAGGGAGGTGTTATTTTACCTGCACACCTACTTCAGTAAGGTTGCAACACTATGGCGAAAGGGTTTTCCCTATACGCAAAGCTGCTTTATTATAGCAATTATAAAGCTACACCACAGTTGGAAATAGAATTCCCCCATGACAAGGGGGGGGGGGGGTAGTGTTGTGAAAATAATCTAGAGGAAAAAAAAGAAAGAAAGAAAAAAATAATGCAGATATTAATGTGCTTGCCTTCAAATATTTAATCACGTTTCCTGAATCAACAGTCTAGTATTAAATTAACCTTTATGAGACTTTCAGATAATGCTTTTCTTAATTTTCTTTTAGACATGAAGAGGAGATCTATCTTGAATTAGGGCTTTATCTAACCACAAATGTTTCTCATTTCTCAATGCCACCTCACTTCTGTGATCCCATTTGTTTGTTTTTACTAACACTTTCATATTTGCAGCAAAAAAAGAAAATCATTCTGATGTTAAACTTTTCATATTCTTTGCAAACAGTTCATTTGGACTCCAGAAAGAAAATCTTCATATCTTACATGTTTCAGTCCTTCTTCTTACTGTCTGCTTTATAGATTTAATCACCTATTTTAGCCTGATGGTAAGAAAAGAATCCCTAAAAAAGGCCATTTTTGAATTACCAAATGGTGTTTTCTATATCAGTGGTAAACTATAGTTCCCACAACAAAAAGATAATTTAGCAATGAAAGGAAATACATTGGATCTTGCTACCATTAAAACATAATCATTAGATGACCTATATCACACACTAGACTTCACAATATATATATATATATATATATATATATATATATATATATATATATATAAATTACATTAAAACTTACCACCATGACTCATTCAACAGCAGAGAGTAAACGTAGTCAATGTACTATATATGCAATAATATGTATTAGGACATGTGCATGTGATGTCTCTGCTTCTTCATTTAAGTGCACATAATCAAGTATCAGACACAGATCCATTATACAGCAGAGTTATCTCAAAATACATATGGCATATATTAATAATTACCATTGCTTCCCCATGAATGAAGACACATTTACCTATTCTGGGGAAAATATATCAATGCAGACTTCAGTTGTATTAGTATATCCTGCCTCAGCCATGACTGGGTGGTACTTGTCAGTCTGGTTTCACTTAACTTTTAGGCTTCCTATTCCTGCATATCCATATAGGATTACTCTCCCTGTTCGAAGACCTTGCTGATACCACAGAGATGATATGTAGAGCAATTTTATACATTTTCAGAAAATCAGATAAGGTCTGGGTGAAGACCGACACTGCTTGTCCTTTAGAACTTATTTTCAAGATAAAAATGCCTGCCCCTTTTCCAGACAGTGTGCAAGAAATCATGTTGTTAACATATAAAACAAATAAATACACATTGAAAAGAAAAAAAAAATGGCATGAGTCTATTTCCGCTACAGATGCAAAATAGTATTCCCTCATTTATCTGTTGACGTACCAGTCCAGTTGACCATGGGGAAAAGGTAATTTAAGTAGCAACCTATGAGTAAAATACCATGAGCCGGATTCACAAAGGCTTGTACGGGGTCTAAGAGTAGAGTAAGACTCCATGCAGCCAACATGTCCCCCGAGCGATCCAGGAACAGCCTGTAGGGGCGTGCAACAGAGCTCCTAAAATGACTCTTACACGGACAGGGCTAGGATATGCAAATTACCTCAATTGCAGGCAAAAGCTATGCAAATGAGGTAAATTTGCGATCCAGGAAACCCGAACCTGTCCGAGTAAGAGTAGTGTTATTTGCAGAAATGTACTCCGTTGACAACTGAGTACGGTTCTGCAAATAGCAAAACGGAGCTGTGACAGCTCCAAAAAAAGGATGCATCCAGTTGAGGAAGCATGCCAATGGCCAAAAATACGGCCATTGGCAATGTTCACTGATGCAAAATTAAAATAAAATATATTTTTTTTATCCCGATCGCCGATGTTTAAGCTTAGCACAGTGCAGCGCAAACGCGCTGCACTCTAAAAACCAGAAAATCAATAATTAAAATCCACAAATGTGGATTTTATAGTAATCCCTAATATACAATGCTAGGGAATGGTAGTCCAAAGACAACATGGCTACCGAGTAGAGGTTGCTAAGGGGGAAGCTCAGTCTAAGAGATGTAACCATGCATTAGTAGGCAATCCTATACAAATGAGGGTAAGGATAGTGAATCCCAAGTTTACATAGCAAAAGAGCACAGTCAGTGGAGTGTAGGAGTAGGATAAGGGGAGTATCAGAGTAGAAGATAGGTGACATCATGAAGGGGGTATGTCTGAAAGAAGTGAAGCTCATTGGAGTAGAGTGGCATGTGTCTGCTGTCAGTTACTCATCACTGGAAGAGGTGTGTCAACAGGTACCCTAGCTAAAGGCAAGAAATTGAAGGTGTATGCCATAAACAACACTAAAGTTTCTTGTAGAAGTTCCTGCAACATGTATGCGAGCGTGTGCACGCATGTAAACCCGAGTAAGCCTGTGTGCGTGCTTGTGTGCCTGTGTGCATGTGTTTAAGCCGGAGTAAGCAAGTGTACTGTTGTTGAAACCTGTGTAAGCACGTTTGCACCTATGTGCATGCGTTTTAGCAAGAATAAGCAAGTTTTAGTCCGTGTAAGCATGTGTGCGCACGTGTGAGCTGGTGTGCGCGTGTTTGTGCTTGTGTGCGTGGCGCTGCCCCCTGAGGAAACAGAAAGGGAAAAGGAAGCACAACAAATAGTAGGAAGTTAACCAGGGAGTACTAGCAGAGCTAGCAGGTGAAAACAATCAAAATCAGGCAATTACACAGGCAGTACACTAGCCCAGCCCAGCCCAGCACTTAAAACTCAGCAAACAACTTTCCACTATGTTTTTCTCAGAGACACTGCAACACTGCAGTAAGCTAATAGAAGTGAAAACTGAAAAAGCTTTACTGAGACAAAGAAATGTTAGGGGCTGTCATTGCTGTTATAAGGTGACATATACAACATGCTGAGGGTGGTGACAATGCGAATGCTGTTGAGCAACCCACAGTGAGGAGATGGAGAAGAGTGTACAGGCCCAGGGTAACCTACCAGGGGCTACATGAGCTGGAGATAGTGGAGCACTATAGAGTGGACAGAGACCTCATGCAGCAAATTGTTGAGCTGTGCAGGCCACGCCTCACACACAGAACCAACAGAGGGGAACCCATCCCAGTGGAAACCAAGGTATGTGTTGGCTTAAGAATACTAGCAACAAGTACCTTCCAGAGACCAACTGGTGATATGATGGGGATTTCACAGGCATCAGCATCCAGGGTACCGCACCAGTTCCTGAATGCCATGTCAGCACATGTCGGTGATCATGTATATTCCCCAATTCCCATGAGGTATTAGCCAGCAATATGTGTCTCTTCCAGCAAATAGCAGAATACCCTGAAGTAGTGGGTGCAATAGACTGCACGCACATACGCATCAAAGCACCAGCTGGTGAGCGGCGTAGGGTCTACTATAACTGCAAGAGTTTCCCCTCCATCAACTGCCAGGTTGTGTGTGATGCCCAGGGCATAATAATGAATGTGTGTGCTGGCTGCCCTGGAAGCTGCCATGACTCCTATATCTGGCATCTGACACAGCTGTACCAAACATTTGCCAATGGGGACATCCCTCATGGTCACCTAGTGGGGGATGCTGGATATGCACTCGAGCTGTGGCTGATGACACCCATCAGAAATGCACACACACCTGAACAGGAATGCCATAATGAGGCACACGCGCAAACACAAAATGTAATCGAGCGTGTGTTTGGGCTGCTCAAGTCACGGTTCTGGTGCCTGGGCACATCTGGTGGAGCCTTGCAGTACTCACCAACTACATGTACCCAAATAGTCATTGTATGTGCTATGCGACATAATATGATCCTGCGAAAACAGCTGCAGCAGGAGCAGCATAGGTCCAGGCCAAACAGCCCCCCACCATTGCCAAGGCCATCACAGGCAGAGCGTGACTCGGAGGAGGAACAACCTGAGCCTGCCCCAGTAGGCAGAAGGAGGTGTGCCCAGTATGCTTTGGCCTTGGCAAAGAGGCAAGGCATAGCATATACACTGGCTCAATAGGAACCCTGGAAATGATACGTCTCTTTGACTTGCACATATAGTAAAAGGGATGCCTAACTTGACACTACCTGTTAACAAACATGTATAGGGAGTGTAATATGTGCATCTGACATAGGCAGCCCTGCGGCACCACCTGAGGCATGATTGCCATGTGTTAAGCAATATAAAGCAGTGCTAAACAGCTCTTACCACTATTTAGTATATGTAAACAAAATTGCACACACTAAGTAGCACAACTTTTGGCAATGTTGAGCAATATTGGGCACCGTTCAGCAATGTTGGTTAACATTGAGCAATGTTGTGCAAGTTTGGTCAAAGTTGGGCATAGTTCAGCAAAAGCAGGTAAACATGGTCATATTTGCTTCACTGTTCCTGAAGCAGTCTGTTCTGCCCAGTATGAAAAAATGAAGCAGTGACAGTCCTCGAAGCCAGCATACTGTGCACTATAGTCATAGTACTAAACCACTAAACCATGACAGTATGTCAGTGCTCAGCTTGTATGAAGAAATGTTGATAAGTCTATGCAAAGTATCTCATGGAAACCCTGCAGGCACAGCATAATCCCTGTCAAGTTAAGACACAAAGGTGAGCCCTGCAGTAAGAATAGAACCTGATTTTCAACACACATATAGTATAAATGTTAATATTGGTAATGTTCACACACATCAACAAATGTAGTGGACCTCAGACAGCAACATACTGAAAGGTCACACTGGGCATGCTCACACACTTGAATAAATGAGACAAATGTCAGGCAACAAAACACTGAAAGGCCGAACTAGGCATGCTCACACACTTAGGCCATGTCTGAGTACAGCAGTGGGCCACACATATCCGGCAGTTGCATGTGTTAACCCAGGAACCTCTCACTATTCACCAATCCACCTTGTGCACACAGTTATATGACAACAGACACATATATAATATAGTGGAACCCTGTCATAATCAAATATGTTCTGCAGATACTTAGGTTGTTCATAGAAAGTGGGAAAGCAAAGAAGAAACAAAACCTGCAATCAGTATCATCAATAAACAATGTGCATCCCGGACATTATCATAGGTTCAGAGGTTGATACTAGGCTATCTGCCCTAGGGCATGTATAAGCCTAGCCAGAGTGTGTTTGGCTTTCGCAACCCTGTTAGATTAGTAGACTGTGCCTGTGAATAGTAGGTCACACAAGATAGCCCACTTATGTTTAGTTTATCGTGCCTCTGTCTAGCAGGGACCCAGAAGATATCCCAGGGCTAAACATACCATCACCCATCCACTTGTCAAGATGTCTCCTGTAGGTGGTCAGTGGGGGGTCTCTGCATATGCGGGACTGGGATCTCATTCCAGAGTGAGTGGAGCCTCTGGGATAGGAATCTGCCCCTCCAGCATGTCCTATTAATATCAGTACTGAGGTTTACGTCCCTGGAACGTGTAGCTCTAAGGGATTTGGATATCCTGAGGTGGAGCATGTCCATTAATTCTGGGATGGACACGGCTTTACACAACAGCCACAGATCACATCCAAATAGGCGGTAAGCGACTGAGTAGAGCTGGGGTTACCATAGCCAAACTGCGCAGGGCATCTGTGTGAGTCCCTAGATCTACTTGGTGAGGTACTTTTGTGGCCATTACAGTTGCTGCAGGTGTCGGGTAAGGTACATCCAAAATGGGGCATTGTATCCAAGCATGGGCCTGATGTGTATAGGGGCACAATGACCTCACTTGATCTAGATATGAAACCTTATGGGATAAGGTGGGCTATATAGAAGGTCTGTCTAACCACATTGGCAACATGATTGCCAAAGATGAGAGTACTAACTACTCGTGTCCCCAAATCCCTAATAACACCCACCGTATGTGATGGATTATCACCTATGTGGTAATGTGTGGGCATGTTGTTATTCCCAAAGGGGATGACTATGCATCTAATGGCAATTAGTTGTAGGCCATGGCTCTGGCACCAGTTATCCATCTCTGTGAGACCCTTTTTGAGGATGCTTGTGCCAGCTGGAGAGTTGATTATGGTACCCAGTTTGCAGTCATCTGCGAACATGGTCAGCCATATTCCTCCTGTGTTAGCCTGTACGTCTGAGAAATATATACTGAACAAGAGAGGTCCCAGGACTGAGCCTTGTGGGATGCCACATGTAAATTTTGTATAGTCAGACATGGCACCTGCAATACTGACCATGTGGGTGCTATCCATGATCCAGTTAGCAATCCATCTTGTGACATATGTGTCGATATCAAAGCTGGTGAGCTTATGTATATTGCCCGAGGGGGGTATTGTGTTGAACTGTTTTGCGAGCTCCAGGTAGGCTGTGTGGATAACCTTCTCTACGTCTATCGACCTGGTAACTGTTTAAACACATCAAACAGGTTCAAGAGGCAAGATCTGCGCACAACAAAGCTGAGTTGTGTAGGATCCATTGTCTGTAGGTACCTGATGTCTATGTGTATGGGTTCCATGACGATACACTCCATAGCTTTGCAGACCAGGCTAGTTAGTCTTATAGGGTGATATTGTCCAGGGTCCCTTGTGGCACCACCTCCGTGGAGCAGGAACACTGTTGCTGTATGCCATTCCTTAGGTACATATCCTGTAGTAACTCTGATATTGAGCAGTGACTTAATGTGAGTGTTAAGTTCGTCATGAAGCTCGTGTAAAACGCAGGCCGGGACACCGTCCGGTCCCATTGATGCTGTGTTGTCTGCTTTGCAGAGGACAGCACTCACCTGTTCATCTGTGATGTCAGGGAGTCTACACCCTGTTGGGATGGAAATTTGCACTTTAGGGGGGATGGTGGGGGGGACATTTGCACTGAACCTGTTTGCCAGGATGTTGGCAATGTCAGTGGGTTCAGTGTATGTTTTGTCATTATGCAGTAACTCACAGCATATCTGGGAGTTTCCATCCAGGTTCCTGACATAACTAAAGAAGGCCTTGTGATTGTCCTTAGTGTCTGTTGCAAGTTTCCGTTAGAAGCGGGCCTTAGATGAATAAATGAGTGATTGTAGCTTTTTGCTAGTACTGATCAGAGATGCCTTCCCTTTTTGGGATTGTGCTCTATCATGTAGTAGCCTCCTCCTTTCATTGTATAGCTTATTAATGGCTGTGGTCCACCAGACAGGTCCCCTGCCTTTGGAGGAGTGAGTCTTGTTGTTATTTGGGATAGCACGATCCAGCCATTCCAGTAGGTGTCCATAGAATGCGTTTGTAAAGGATTCAGTGGTCTGAGCCGTATTTACCACTGTCCCAGGGTCTTTGACAGATACCACCTCGGTTTGTAGAAGTCTGACGTTCGCTTTTGAGAAGTTCTTCACCGAGAGTACCTAGGATGGGGGTGTGGATGGGATATGTATGTCCAGTGAGATAAATGTATGGTCTGACCTTACCAATGAGGGGTATACCTCTGGTGTGGAACATAGAGTCCCCATGTTGGTGATGATCATGTCCCATATGTTTTCCCCTGTTGTGGGTGTGTTGACCAGTTGTGCCATAGCATTTGAGTCTATAAATCTTAGCAACTGTTGTGCGAGGGTGTTGGTGCTTGAGTAGTATTCCCAGTCAATGTTTGTGTATTTGAAGTCACCCAATATAATGGTGTTTGGAGAGACCTTCATATTCTCCAGTGTTTCCAGGAATACCGAGTGGTGTTCCTAAGTTTGGGAGGGTGGTCTGTAGCAGTCTACAAACTGAAAGACAGTTTGGGCCACTGTTAGTTGCACATGTATGGTCTCCGTTGCTTCGTGCAGTGCTACTAACCTGGATTGTGTGTATGTGTGAGGTATATGGATACTCCCCCTATTTTTGTTGGCCGGTCCGAGTCTTGTGTCCGAAAAGCATGGTATGAAGTAAAACCTGGTAGTGCTGGTGTGCTTTTGGGAGCCTGAACCAGGTGTCTGTTACTGCACAGATATCAACAGTCTCCATACTGAGGAGAGTCCTGAGTGTGTGCATTCTGAGGGTTAGACATCTGTTGTTGAGCAGCATTACCCTTAGTTTCTTTTACCTTGTAACGTCTATGGAGGTGGGTTTGTCTTCTGAGCCTCGCTTAAAAAAGCCACTATGGGGATGGCAAGAGCTTTAGCCAGTATTTGAAAGTCTAGGGGTGACAGGTGCAAGCCGTCCATAGCGAAGCTACGTGGCATGTCAAGCATGTCATCCCAGGCTGACAGACACCGGATCCCCTTTGAATGGATGAGGGTTAGACATCTGTTGTCACCTGTCACCCCTAGACTTTCAAATACTGGCTAAAGCTCTTGCCATCCCCAATATGTTAGCCAACTGTTAAAAGTGATCAATTTGTCTGTATACTGTGACATCATTCTTGGTGAGGGTAAGATGCTACACAAGGTCAGGGTCATACTGGCCTGGGCTACATGATCAGAGAGCTCCTCTATGTCTCTTGTCATGTAGTCCAGGGAGGAACATCTGAGGGTTTTCACACCAGCATGGACAATGATGGAGCCATATTTGTACTTGCTTTGGAGTGACCTGAGTGCATGTGTTATGTGGCAGATCCTGGCACCCGACAGACAGCTCAAAGTGACCTTCTCCTTGTTCAGCCTGGTGAGTGGGACGTCAGTGTGTCTGACAATGAGTCACCTATTACATGTGTATTAGGTGTGTTGTTTAGCCCTAAGAGCAGTGACTGTGTGGCACACTGACTTTGTAAACTATGTGATATGTGGGTATTGTTGTGGGGTAGCAGTTGTTTGACTGTCTGCTTTGGATGTCTCTGCTCCTTAGGCAGAGTTTATTTAGAGCCTCCGAGTAAGTTTTTGTGTGGTAATGTATTTGGTTTGCTGTTGCTATAGGTCTATGTGAGACTGGATTTGTGACAGACTGCGCCAGTCACGGGTCGAGAGAGCTCAGCCTCCTGTTTGTCTATATAGTTGCATCTCTCACATATATCTGAGTTTGTTGGGAGGAGGACAGGGTTGTCTGTGTACATAAGGCAGTTGTAACATTGTGTCAAAATTCCAATATGCACCATCTGGACTGGAGAGTACACAGGAAACCAACCTTTGGACATGCCAGGATATTATAATGACATACTTTGTTGACTGATCACAAAGGATCAGTAGTGTGTTAAGTGTGTAAAAGAGTATAACAGGGGTTTAGTGGTCAGGTTTGTCGGTGTTTTGGAAAGATTATCTGTGAAGGAGTACAGACAGAACCATGACACCTTCTTCAGCTATGTCATAAATAGCAATGTACACTCATATATGTCCTGAGTCAGGGCCAACTGTACCTGACTGACAATGCTGACATCCTGTCAGACAGGCCCATACATACATACCCACCTTCTACTGACAAAAGACCCTATCATCATACCAGGAGATATCACATGTAGAATGGGTAAGCAACTCCTCCCAAAGCTGAAAAAATGGCATCACTTGGATAACATTGTTTCCCCATATGTGTCATAAGTGAACTACAGAACAAACAGACCCTGCACCTGAACAGTCTGTTGAGCCTAACCCTCTCTACAGGATCTTAAACTGTTGAATGTGTTACAGCAACATATGGCACACCCCACAAGTGTTGGTGCACAACAGACCATGGGAACTATAGTCCTATAAGCCTATGATGTCTGAACTGCTAGGCCATGGAGTCCGTCATGACTGCAGTCAGAAACAGAGCTACTGGAAGCTGACAAACACACAACCCAACCAACTGTGTTATGTTAATGGGCAGATCATGTTTCCCAAACATGCTAGACTGTTTTCAAGGCAGCCACCCAGGACATACATCACTGAAAGGAGCTACACACGTCCCACATAGACTTTGAATAGCCCTTTATCAACATCCCAGACACATGTCGTATCCACAAAACCAACAATCTGTGCATAAATATGTATTGTCATATGAAGGAATGACAATTTGTCCACAGATAGATCACATAAGCTAAGAATTGTGGAGTACTGTTCAAGCTGTTAACACCTGCTGACCCACATGGTTCATTCCTGGGATTGCATAAAACAAAGTGCACGCACATTACCAGTCTCATGATGTCAGCTTACTACAAATATAGCAGGAGAATAGCAACCACCTAATAAAGCATGTAGCGCATCATGTTAATGCGTATTTGTCTAATATCATAACATAGTTAGGTAGGGATTTGAATCCTGCAATTGCTGAGTGTGTGTGTGTGTGTGTGTATGGGTGGGGGGGGTTATGTGTGTGTGTGATTCCTTTGAGAGAAGTGGCCTTTTTGGAGGCTGTGAAAACACATTAAAAGAGGTGAATTCCTCTTTGGCAAGTCTGATGATGTCAGTATCCCACAAATAAAGCAGTGGAAACAAAAGCTCCCAGTAAAGCAACTAGGGCATTGTGTTAATGCGTATCTCTTTAGTATCATAATATGGTTAGATAGGGGTTTGAATCCTGCAATTGCTGTGTGTGTGATTTCCTTTAAGAGGAGTGGCCTTTTTGGAGACTGTGAAAACGCATTAAAAGAGGTGAATTCCTCTTTGGCAAGTCTGATGATGTCAGTATCCCACAAATACAGCAGTGGAAATGAAAACTCCCACTAAAGCATATAGCACATCATGTTAATGCGTATCTCTCTAGTATCATAACATAGTTAGGTAGGGGTTTAAATCCTGCAACTTTTGAGTGTGTGTGATTTCCTTTGAGAGGAGTGGCCTTTTTGGAGACTGTGAAAACACATTAAAAGAGGTGAATTCCTCTTTGGCAAGTCTGATGATGTTAGTATCCCACAAATATAGCAGTGAAAATGAAAGCTCTCAGTAAAGCATATAGCGCGTTGTGTTAATGCGTATCTCTCTAATATCATAACATAGTTAGGTAGGGGTGTAAATTCTGCAATTGTTGAGTATGTCTGTGTGTGATTTCCTTTGAAAGGAGTCGCCTTTTTGGAGACTGTGAAAACACATTAAAAGAGGTGAATTCCTCTTTGGCAAGTCTGATGATGTCAGTATCCCACAAATACAGCAGTGGAAATGAAAACTCCCAATAAATCATATAGCACGTCATGTTAATGTGTATCTTGTGTGTATCATGATGTAGTTAGGTAGGGGTTTAAATCCTGTAATTGCTGAGTGTGTGATCTTCTTTGAGAAGAGCGGCCTTTTTGGAGACTGTGAAAACACATTAAAAGAGGTGAATTCCTCTTTGGCAAGTCTGATGATGTCAGTATCCCACAAATATAGCAGTGGAAATTAAAGCTCTCAGTAAAGCATATAGTGCGTCGTGTTAATGCGTATCTTTCTAATATCATAACATAGTTAGGTAGGGGTTTAAATCCTGCAATGGGTGTGTGTGTGTGATTTCCTTTAAAAGGAGTGGCCTTTTTGGAGACTGTGAAAACACATTAAAAGAGGTGAATTCCTCTTTGGCAAGTCTGATGATGTCAGTATCCCACAAATACAGCAGTGGAAATGAAAATTCCCAGTAAATTGTGCAGCGCGTCGTGTTAATGCGTATTTTTTTGTGTATCATAATGTAGTTAGGTAGGGGTTTGAATCCTGCAATTGCTGAGTGTGTGTGTGTGATTTCCTTTGAGAGGAGTGGCCTTTTTGGAGACTGTGAAAACACATTAAAAGAGGTGAATTCTTCTTTGGCAAGTCTAATGATGTCAGTATCCCACAAATACAGCAGAGGAAACAAAATCTCCCAGTAAAGCATATAGCACGTTGTGTTAATGTGTATCTCACTAATATCTTAACATAGTTAGATAGGGGTTTGAATCCTGCAATTGCTGAGTGTGTGTGATTTCCTTTGAGAGGAGTGGCCTTTTTGGAGACTGTGAAAACACATTAAAAGAGGTGAATTCCTCTTTGGCAAGTCTGATGATGTCAGTATCCCACAAATACAGCAGTGGAAATAAAAACACCCAATAAAGCCTATAGCGTGTCGTGTTAATGCATATCTCTCTAGTATCATAACAGTTAGGTAGGGGTTTGAATCCTGCAATTGCTGAGTGTGTGTGTGACACTGCTGATCAATGTACTGTGGGTTTTGCTTTTACTACTGCATAACATATCAGTAAAACAACAGTATGTGCATTGCACACTTCAGGTATCTGTGTGGCAAATACACATATGTACATATGACCTCAGTTGGTAAATGTGTGGCCAAGACATATATGTACATGTGACCTCAATCACTTCATAGGTGTGAAGCCTGCTTTCAACACGAATACATCTGTTACCATTGACAGTTGGTGCTGCTGCTTCTCAGACCATAGGTCACATATGTATGTATGTGACAAGTCCAGCCACTGTAGTGATCTGTGCCCTAGGTCATCTGTGTCACACAGACACATGACAGTTTCTATAGAATAGTGTGAGTGAGGGTTTATGCCTAGGACATATTTCAGTCATGTTCAAACACAACACAGTTTGTCAATAATGGGCATTCATTATAGGTGTACAACAACTCCGTGGATGTGCATACAGACCCCTTATTGCTTATGTGATACACTGAGGGACATCAGCATACCTTTGGGAATGTGAATATCAAAGGACAGATGACATCACGTGTGGCTGTATGTACACATCGGTACCCCTGCTACATGTTGTGGGCTACTACCGATGTGGTACTGTCAGGATACTATGTATAGTAAATGTGGATGACTATGCTATAGTTGGCTCATAGCTTCACAGCATGAGTTTGTCAACAGGTATCTGTCTGTATGATACCCTTGTGGGGAATAAGTGTCTAATCCAGAGAATGCATTGTAGGCCACTGTATGCATTACCAGATGTGGACGGACATATCCCTAGTGTGTCTGCTTGTACCTAGGATGGCCACATGCCAAACAGGAGTGGTCACAGGAATGTGTGGCGGTCAATACCACTGGTAACTGGTATAGTACAGTACCAGAAGGATTCAAATGCTACTGTGTATCCTACAGCTGTGTATCAGTTGTCAAGACATCATCTAATGATTGGTTAAAATCAGGCTGTTGAGTTTATGTACACTACCAGAATGTAAACCAATGACCAATATTAACAGTATCACCCACAGCATAGTGTCATACCATGTCATACACACATGTGTACCCAAGTTGTGACATATGTGTAGTAAAATGCATACTCGACACCAATAGGAAATATGAAGTGTTAACACTGTGTAATACAGGGCATGTCACCCTTCCCATGTGTCCACCATGCACGTACATGCAGACAGTACACCTCCACCATGTTCACAAATGTAGACCTTGAAACCTGTACTGCACACATCACACACGTAACGTCCACTCACCAACACATGCTGCCAGTACCACACACATCAACCAAGTGGCACATCGGTGGACAATCTATGTTTGGCATTAACACTGGTATAAACAATACTACATTGATAATCATAGCTTTGATGCATCATGCCTGCTCAGATATACCTACAAGGATATCATTACACTTTACTGTTGACAACATGCTAACATTGCTACACTGCTATTAGGTCACCCTGTGCATCAGCACCATGTTAGCCTGTTTCTGCATCAATGTCACAGATGACAGGAAGTGGCACAGTTTCATCATATGCACAGGGTGCATTATTGGTTTGCCAGAGCCCGATAATGACCCATCCAATCGACATGTGTGTGTCTGTGTGTGTGTGCGTGTGTGTGTGTGTGTGTGTGTGTGTGTGTGTGTGTGTGTGTGTGTGTGTGTGAGGGACAACAGTACAGTATGGGTCAGTGTTGATGTAATGTGTGTGTGTATGTGTTATCCCTAGGTGTTGGTTTTATGTGTGTGAGTCTGCATGCACACAGTTCCCCCAAATACAGGAGGTTGTAGGACAGCCACAGACTGTACCTGCCAGGCTGTACAGATCACTATCCTTGGCCACCAACACAGTACCTGTGCCTGGCAGAGGTGCCACAGACAGTATCGGGTACTAAGCCAGACTGGGTACTATCGTCAGAGGCAGAGGGATGTTGACTGGACCCATGTCCCTGCTGGGACTGGCCAGAGCCACATGCACGGTCGTCTTGGACGGTCTACCGACAGCCCAGCCAAAACATTGCTGGGGCTGGTACTGCTACTACAGGAGCGGCTGGGACGTGTGTGTAACCCGTGATGACTGCCAGCTGATGATGCTGCTGGCATACATCCACGTTGACGTCTCAGCCATCCTGCATTGTCCTGGCACATGGACATTACATTGCAGAGGACATCTAGTGTCTCCCCCCAACATCTATCAATGACATTGGTATAATTACGGATGGCACCGGCAAGGTCACAGATACTGTCATTGATAGCAATATTATGAGCCATCTGCGATCTTAGTCCCTGCCTGGTGTACCGTTCCATACATGCCTGTGCTTGCATTACAGTCCAGAACATACCTGAGGTTATGAGACCTGTGCGGGCATGTCTGCCAGGGGCATTACGACCAGCGGTGCTCCTAAGAGAACCCCTGGACATATGCCTATGTGGTACCATTCTGGGTGCCTGGGCATGGCTGCTGTGTGGGGTTGCATGTGCCATAGATACCACACTGTCCTGATCAATGTCTACTGTATGCTGTTCCTCACCTAAGGGATGTATTGGCAGTATGTATGTGTGAATAGATAGGGAGGAAAACTGTGTATTGTCGATTGGCAGACCAACAACAGACCCTGTCAAACCTGCCTGTGCCACAACACATGTATCATCATGTTCACTATTTGTGGCAGTGACTTCAGGTTCCCTGCTGCACTCATCCAACAATACCTCAGCACCTGTGAGAGAGAGACAGGAAACACACTTTATCATCTGTACAGGATGTTAGCACACATGTGCACATGCACACATGCACACATGCACACATGAACACATGAACACATGCACACATGCACACATGCACACATGCACACATGCACACATGCACATAAATACACTACTCGGTCAAGTTGACACACACACACACACACACACACACACACCAACAGCAATATGGAACATATTCATTAGTGGTTGATGGTGGAGTACAGTATCATAAGCCAAAGAGTCCTATCACACGTGTCAGCATGTAGGATGTGTGTTGCTCAACAGCATGCAGTGCGAGTGTAGAGAGTCCTTGTTGATAACAGTATACATGTCGTTGATGCATGTGTGTTGTTCAATGATTGGCCTCACCCTGGAACACAATGTGTACATGGACACAACATTGCAGTGCAAGTCTGAAACGCTTTCCAATGTCCTGTGCACCATCACTCATAGGTATGCATACCATGGCCGGATGCACACAACTGTCAGGTATATAACAATGAATGCTATGTGTAGTACTGTAGTTACTGTAACTGGATGTAGTGTAGTACCATGAGCCATCATCAGGCAGCATCATGTGGTCACTCAAGGCCACTAATGTATGTCACACTGGCAACTATCTTGCTGTACCTGACCTGCACCACTTAGGCTACATTTACCATTTGACAGCCAGTTGTTACATGGGCATGTCAGGTGTTCAATAGGGAGCATTGCCTAACATGACTGTGTTGTGTGTTGACGCATGTCACACCACCCCATGATAGGCCTCTACCCCTCAGGTATAATATGTGTGCTGTGTTGATGACATTTGGGATACTGGAGTATGACCTTACAGCAGGTGTCTACATATGCCATGTCTATCATATTAACACATACTGCATATGCCAAAGTGGTGTATGTTGTGTGCAAGTGTATTGACTCTGCCTCTACAATGTGCACTACAGTGTACCCCAATTGTTTGGGATGCTCTGTGTATTGCATGTGTTTGAGGCAGCTACTCATGTTACTGGGATGTGCATAGTCCCACAGAGAACATGCAGAGCATGCACTATGTGTAGGTGTTTAACATGTGTATACAGCCTACAACTCTCCTATGGCATGCACATGTTATATGCTATATTAAATGTAGAACACTCACCAGCATGGGTCTGCTGTCTTGCTATCACACCAGAGGGACCTGCAAGGATATGAGACAGTTTGTCAGTGTCAACAACTATGGCATTGCTGCTGTGAGTTTGCAATTTTGCAGTAGTACATGAGGTGACAGTCACAGGCATACAGATAATGTCCCAAATTATCAGTATTGCATGACACCAGGCTCCACATCTTCTGCATACACAGTACAAATCTGATGAATGCATGTTCTAAGAATTGAGCTACCAGTGGTCTACAGATATGCCATGTTACCTGCATGCTCTGTATCGCCTTGCTGGGTGACTCTGGCCTCCATGATGACACAGGTCTGTTGTACTGGTTGGCCAGGAGCCACCACACTGAGGAGCAGCTCTTCCACTCTGGTGAGGGGGGGGGTGTTGCGGCACCACCACCTGTGGCAAGCTGTTGTCTGTGGACATCGGAGGCATGCTGCCAGACATGTCTGATTAAATCACTGCAGTGATGGCGTACCTGCTCATAAGTCTGGTTATGCATGCCTACATCATTCACCCGACGGACAACATCCTGCCATAGTGCAGTGCGCCCATGCTGGTCCTGGCTGGTTCTGGAGAACAGCAGGTTGTGATGGTGTATGAGGGTGTCTGCAATGACTTTCTCCTCATCAGGGGAATACGTGGGTTTCCTGTTGTGAGACATGTCCCTGGAAGACAATAAAACAGTAATTGTGAGCAAGTCATGTGGCACACTTAACATTCTAAAGTGCAGACATCAATGAAATGCCATATATAGCACCCTATTGGCTGTCAGTAGATACACACTTTTAATACCACATATGACTGCTCAGCCCACAACTGCCTGACAGTGCCTGGCACATACTATATACCAAACCATGTTCTGCACAGCAACAAAGTGAAATCAGTATGTAAGACTATACAACAGTACATGGCACACTGTATGTGACACAATGCACCACCTAGCCACAGGAGGTATATATGAAGCTAATGCATACAGACATTTGTCATCCATTGAAATGAATGTATAGTACGGTTACAGTACTACCAGTACACCACGCTACTTGTTGATAGCAAACCCCTCAGTAACATATGTGCACATTCATCACTATAGATGGCATACTGCTGTACTACACTATACATGTTGCTAGATATGCACTTATATCCTGTGACACACATACCATCGAGGCCATGTTACAGGCATACCCACACACACATCAGACATACCTACAAGACACAAAGGTATGGCAACCCAGATTAGTTTTACTTGTGTACCATACAGTACTGTGTGTCAGCACCTACAAAACCTCATGCCTGAGGTATGTGATGTGTGAGGACTACAGGTAACAAACAAAACAGTGTTACCAAGCAATGTGGATATAAACCATACTGTGCTGTTTAGGCCTATTAGTACTACAGTTCATACTTGATTTGTATTCACTAGTGTTAATCAATAAGCATACATGTACTGCTTTAGCCTACAATGGCACACTCCAGTCAACACCATGGGACTACGTCACACCGTATGCCATACTGCTTTTTCTGTCTAGCAATAGCATACATACCTTTTGATGGGATTAGAGCTACAACACTACATACCATGATATACACAGTTTCCCACTAGGCTATCACACATATACACATCTTTGACACATTCACCTACACATTCTCCATCACACCCAGTCAACCTCACATAGCATGTGATGCAACAGGTACATGCGTGTGTGTATCGGGTCCTAGGTAGCTAATAGGCTATTATCCATAGAGCCTATGAAAGCCTAGCCATATGGTACCCTGCCCTTCAACACCCATGTAATGTAGGTTCATGTGCCCCTGTCATGCAGAGCCACATAGGTGATTACCGGGTTGTATTTCCTATCTCACATCCAATCATCATGATTATTCATGGCAACTGCTAATGAGGACCTTCATTTGCTATTGATAGGTAGTTAGTCCCAGAGTATGGTATGTGTCTGAGATGATAATGTGCCACTCAAGCATGTTTTGCTTTTTGACGTTACAAGGTTTAGATCAGTACAGTGTGTAGCTTGTATGGAGTTTCATCTGTTTACATGGAGCATGTCCAACACCTGTGGGTTTGGCCTAGCTTTATATGTTAGGCAGAGGTAGCCTCTGGGTAGGTGGTATGCGACACAGTGTAGCTGTGGTTTTGTAAGACAGTCAGCATAGGGCATCTGTTTGAGTCCAGTAATACTCTTTGTGAGGTATGTGTCTGGCATCTACAGTTGCTGTGGATGTCTTCTGAGTTACATACCAACAGGGCCATTGTACTCTATGATGGGTGTTATGACTGATGAGTAGAGTGGAACACTGACCTCTATTTCCATGGGTGACACACCTTTACTGATGACATGTGGACCATACTCATTTTACATGACTAGTGTGGCACTGTGATTATCATAAGGGATACTAATGTCCACCTGTGTCCCATAGTCTCTTATCACACTTTTGGTGTTGAGTAAACTACCACCTATGTGGTAGTTCATGGGTACAGGGCTTTTAACAACAGGGATGGCAATACGTGTACAACATTGAGCTTGAGCGTACATATGAACATCCAGTAGTGTACATATAGATATACATATCGGCACATATACAGTCCACCTTTCATGGTGGGAATATCAATTATGCAAAGGTTGAGAGGGATACTGTTATGTAATGATATTGCACAGTCTTGTACAGAATGCATGGAAGGTATTCTCAGCCCATGTATTTTTAGCAGGACCCCCTGTCTGGAAGACTAATAACCTAACAATTCATACCCACGGCGTTTGAACACCACATGTCATATGCCAGCACTGTATGCTGTCTTGTCTGACACACACTACAACCTACATATAAATATGCACATAACAACCTGCACCAACATATAAATGTCCACCCTTCACAAACAGTTGCAGTATGTCCCTTGCTCTATGCACATGTGCACATGTTCAGATGCTAATATATCAGACACATATATATCTCGCCATATGTGTGTGCCATACAGACACAGGGTCCACACTGTTGTAAGTCCGTACACCTCACGGATGACCTGTTGGGCCTTGCTACAACATGGACAGTTGTCACATGTGTGCATACAGTAATAGTACAAGAGTATATATAGCTGCAAATGATACATTACTATACTAGCCTGGTGCAGCAGTTGCCAATGCTAAGCTACACATTATGTGACTATCATGCATGTCTTACTCTGTGACATCCAAGTTTATATAGGTGTTTGCACTACTCCCCCAAACTGCCATTAAATGCAGTACTGTACAGGCCATAGATAACATGTTCAGATGTTTGACATATAATGCTGAGCTACATATGTCACAGTTATGTCCCACTGCACACAGCTACAAACCAATTTCTCCATGGCAGTAGTTAAGCATGGTATCAGTGCATACATACCTACTGCTGCCACATATGCATGTTTCAGAGTATGTACAATACTATTCATAAACATCTACTACTTGCCAGTAACTACAAACTGTTACATACCTGTTTGTCCCTTTCAGGTCCGTCTGTGTATGCTTTGACAGTTTTATTTATTTTTTCTATTAAGTAAAGATTATTACTTAAGTTTAGTTTTTGGTTACTAATTATTTTTTTTTCTTAATTAATAACTTTAGTTTTTAATTAGGTCTATATATTTGTTACCTAATTATATATTTATTTCTTACGTGCTACAGTTTGTCAATACTCTGCAGGAGTTGTACAGTTGCTTACACATGCAATGTAATGATTGCATGTGGGGATAGCAAGTACAATCTGCTTTTATAGGTATCTGCGCATGTGCATGTGATGCCCTCTGCACCAATTGTTGCCAAGCATTTAGTAAATGCATACAGCCTGCTGTGTGGTAATTGCAGTACTCACTGTCATAGCAACCCAATGCTATAAATTCTTAAGGTATGTAGGTGTAGCCCTTTTAGATTTCCAGAGTGGGGCCCATGCTTGTTTGCTGTGGACACTGTTGTGTAAGTCAGAAGGTTGGTATACGTCTTATAAATGAAGCTAGAGGTGTAGACAGTGATGTACATGTTGTACTCAGACCTGACTGTTGCCACTTCCAGTATAGAGCTATCAGTGTAGAGTTTTATTCACCCCTACAAATGCTTACACAACATTTATGTGACTATGTAGTTTCTTTTCTACTCATATAATTAACTGCCATACAAATGTAGTTATTGAGAAGTATTCTTTTGGCACATGAACTGTTTGTGAACTGTTATATTGTGAATATTAATGTACTCACTTCTGCAGGGTTTGTGTTTTTTATTGTTGACATTAGCACAGGGTTTGCAGAAAAACTGGGCAATTCCAGTACTGAGTATGCCTACCTACATCCTTGGTAGACCCTAAACACACAAGTATCTTTTAATTGTGTGTGGGGGGATGCTTACATACAGAGAGCATTATGTATTAATGTGTGAATATTATCTTACTGGACTTAAAGGATTGGTGTGTACCTGTCAGTTTATCAAAGCATGTGGTCTGTCTGCATAGTTCCCAACTGTGAACCTATCCAGATGGTAGCCAGAAGTTACACTGTTATTCTTTGTCTGTGCAACTCACAGGTGTTTTCAGGACTTGTACAATGGCATTGTTACAGTCAGTTGCTACCAGTACATGGCTACATCATTTGGTATTTCTGTGTTGTACTCCTACATAAGGGTATGCTTGTGGAGGTCCTACCAAAGCTATTTGCAGAGTGTATAACAGCAGTATAGCTTATATGCCTGTGTGTTTGTGCCTCTGCCAGGCCTATGGAACACTCAGATACATCTTTGCATGGAGTCAGGGATAGGTAGTTGAAAGTGAGGTACACCTTACACATACTAGGGACAGTAGGTGTAGACTTCAGTGAAGCAGTGCATATGGATCAGTACTCCTTTCATGAAGTACAAGCGGTGTCTACTGTTATTATTGTCAGTATTCACTGTGTAATACCCCACCTTTCTGACTAATGTCAGTACTTTTCTGAGGGATTCAGCTAAAAAATGTTTCACAATCAAGGACATCCCTGGAAAGTTGTCACAGTTAGGTGGTATGGCCTCTGCCCTACTCAGATATGCCAGTGTTTGTCCAGCTATGATGCATAGATTCAGTACTAGGCTACCTGACCTTGCGAGCCATTTTAAGCCTAGCCAATTATCCCTTGTGAGACTCAAACCCTGCACCTTGTGTTTGTAAGGTAAACACCTTAACCATTAGGCCACCCTCCCTTTGATACTGTGTGGGGGTTGTAAAGTGCCTCTGTAACATTATTTGCTGCTTGAATGGCTGCTTCTCACATCACACTCATGTAATGCAATTCCACAACAATTGCTGGTAAAGATCCACAGAACAGGCTTTGTGTTATGGCCTTCCTATTTTTCCTTTACATTCACTCATTGTAATGCATGATATATTTTTTTCAGCACCAAGTTATTGTATATCTGTTGTGGCTTAGTGGTATTTCATGCAGTCTAGTGTGTCCAAAGTCTGGGGTTCGACACTGACAGAGGTATTTTATTTTGCTGCTGAGCAGAACAAGGGCCCTGACATAGAGTGACTAAGGCACTTTTAAGCAGTTGTAAGCAGGTTTGCACGATGCTTAGCGATGCTTAGCTAAGTGCACACATGCGCACACTCGCTCAAACCCGCTAACTACTGCTTAAAAGTGCTTACTCCCGCTAACCCCCACGCTAATTTCTTTGAAAGAAAAGAAAATGGGGAGATAGGAAAGTGGTGAAAAAGGGGGCACAAAGAGGGAAAGACAGTAGGAAAACAAGCTCGGGATGTGCAGGATGGGTGTAGGGAAGGTCCATAGCTGCCCATTTCTTTACTAGCAACAGCTGAGTATATGCAATGAATTTGGTGTGAAATTTGAATCCTTCCACCCCTGGGAGAGAGGGGAGGACAAGAAAGTATGATGTACTGCCAATTATAATTATCAGTTTACATGTCCAGCGGACATGTGTGCCAAATGGCAGCTATGTATGGGGCGTAATTTTTTTGTGGGTACAGATTGCCCTTTTTTTTTTTTTTTTTTTCAGGTGAGAGTGGAAAGTGAGGTAGAGGAAGTAGGTATATTTGGGGAGGTAGATTGTGGAGGTAAACAGACAAGACAAACAAGATGCATACAGGGGCAGAGTATGACACATGGGGTGGGTGAACACAATTGATGGGGACAGATGTTTGGAAATAGCAAGCCCATGAGCCCACAGATGGTAACAGTGGGACTGAGATCCCCACCCATGGGCAGTCACCACTGAACCTTCACAGACCCGAGGGTTGCTGTGCTGGGGGCTGCGTAGGAGGGGCAGGCTCACCCATGAGTCACGCCACTCTCGCCTCGAACTGGTGTAGGGGATCAGCGACTAAATGCTGGTTCTCCCTACGCACCACAACCAGGACCCTTCAGAGGGAGACAGGTGGCCCTTCTCTGCCCACGCTTGCAGGGGGGATGAGCCCCATCCCCTGCAGCGCTTCCACCCGAAGGTGGCATAGGACAAATGGAGGAGGGTAGCCCAGGCTGGGCACCAGACCTGCTGGTGCCAGGTGCAATCGCCAGCTGAGGATGGTCAGGTGGGTCCGCTGGGACTGGCCTTCCCATACGTTCTGTGATTAGGTGTGTTTAATTACAACATAGACAACAGTATTCCAAATTAGTTGTAACAGCATGCAGTAATAGTCCCATTAACCCAACAAACCAGGGTTACAACAGTTGAACAGCAAGCATAACACATGCATATATGGAACGACAGTGGACATTACAACAGCATGCAGGGATGATTGGTGGCAACAGGCCACCAAGATTATGGTGTTTTAACAGGGGACATGCATGAAAGTAAATGCAGATTTTTATAGAACAATAGGACATATGTCCCAACAAATGTTTTGAGATTAGACATACTCATTGAGGTGTGGAATTGCATTGTTTATGCACATGGAGTCGGGTGTTAAAAGAAACCTCCATTAACATCTTATTAGTACTTTAACTTTACACTACATTCCTATTGACTGCAGGTGTATATCCCCTACATGTACACTAGGCAACATGCATTAGATTGTGTAATGGGTTTGGCTAGTTCATTATATACCTGACCTATATCTGACATAGTAACTGTCCAAGATGCAGATGTTACTGCTACATATTTGTATTTTATTTTTATATTTATATATCTACACATCTGGATGTGTTCACATGACATTTTCACTTAATTTTCTACAGAACCCTACATTTCATGTAGCACACTCACATTTCTGGGGAACACTTTGACAAGCTACTAGTGTGCCAGATTTACCTATGCATGACAGCCATTTAACAACTGTTGAGGACTGTTATATGCTTCACAGCTACTGGCACTTCCTTCATCCACTTTATATTAGACTGCACAACTGTGGGTTGACAGCACTTAATACAACAGTACTATTTATTTAATGCAAGGGTACAACAAGATTTCTAAGTAACAGACACAGACACACTCCAAGTATTATACCTTTATTATTCACATTAAACACTCTTTTCTACAGGGTCTCTCCTTTATTTGATATTACAGTGCATACATAAGACCTATTCAGGACATATTATACCATTATCGATAGGTTACAACACTCTTTTTCAGGCTCGCTCACTTATTTTATATGACAGTACATGCAGAGATAGTATTCCAGAATTATTTTACCTTTATTAATGGGTTACTACACTCTATTCCTGGTTGTCTGACTTATGTTATATAACAGTACATGCAGAGAATTTATTCAGGGAATAAATGTTATACGCTTCACAGCTACTGGCACTTCCTTCATCCACTTCATATGGGACTGCACAACTGTGGGTTAACAGCACCTAATACAGTAGTACTATTTATTTAATGCAAGGGTACAACAACATTTCAATGTAAGTGACACAGACACACTCCAAGTATTATACCTTTATTAATTACATTGAACACTCTTTTCTACAGGCTCTCTCCTTTATTTGATATTACAGTGCATACGGAAGACATATTCAGGACATACTATACCTTTATTGATAGGTTATAACACTCTTTTTCAGGCTTGCTCACTTATATTATATGACAGTACATGCAGAGATAGTATTCCAGACTTATTGTACCTTTATTGATGGGTTAATACACTCTATTTCTGGCTCTCTGACTTATGTTATATAACAGTACATGCAGAGAATTTATTCAGAGCATTTTATAGCTGTATTATTGGGCTACAACACTTTTGTCATGCTCTCTCACACATATTATATAACAATACATGCAGAATAATTACTAACCTGTCTGGTGGTGCAGCCTTAGCAGCCTATCTGCATAGGCTTGCTGATTCATAGCATGGACACCTGCAGCTGTGAAGTAAATGAAGGGATATTGAGACATACCTATCCATTATTTAGACTATATTAGCATGTCTTACATACTGAATTCCATGGCTACCTACTTAGTAGTGGGGCATCTTGCATATGACGGGCCTCCAGGATCCATTGGTTCATCAGGTCCTGCTTCCATCTCTTCAGGTCTGCATGGTGGTGACGGACCTGCTCACCAGTCCGATGGACGCCTGTGGCACTGGCGAGTTCATGAGCCAACCAGTTCCAAGTCTCTGCCTTATACTCCGTCCCTTGGAACTGGCCCTGCAGGAGTCGAGACTCATGACGATGGACTAGGAGCCAAACCATGTATTTTGACTCCTCGATGCCCCAGCGTTGTGCTCTAAAGTGAGTAGCCTCTCCAGCACCAGACATTCTAACTGCAGATGGGAGCTACAGTCAGTTATGGCAAGTATTTCCGCCTATGGAGCTTAAATATGCCGCATTTCCCGCACTTTTTTGTGATTGGCCGTTTTTGAAAATTCTCAGCTGACTACAGACCTGCTTAGCAATGGTTAATCTAACATTTATTGGTATATATATATATATATAGTACTTTGATTATGGTGTCCTGGGTTCGAACCTTGTCATTGCTTTTTATTTTACTAATGTCCAGACAGGTTAAGGGGTGTGGCTGTGTTTAAGCAACTTTGCTCTTCGTTGCTCCACGTTGCCTGACTGTGCGCTGGTTGGTGTGGTGCGCACCTCCGCACAAACTGATTGCGCTGGGTATAGCGCTATTTAGCTATAAGCAACTACATTGTGTTGGGTGAAGTGCTGCTTAACTACGGGCAACTATATTGCACTGGGCAAAGCGCTGCTTAACTACGGGCAACTATATTGCACTGGGCAAAGCATTGCTTAACTGCGGGCAATTATATTGCTCTGAGTAAAGCGTTGCTTAACTGCGGACAATTATATGTCAGGTTCCTTTATTAATATACATTTTGTTCACTGATACATAGGCCATTTCAATGCTTTTTAGTAAAAGTTCAATCATATATATCAGGAATTATTTCATATACTCATTTTGAACATGAAATAGGAAGGAGAGTAGTGGGACTCAAACCGTGAATGCCTCCTCTTTGTGCGAATGCTCTACCACTACGCTATTACTATTTGGTATAATTTGCATACACATTCCTTATTATTTTATTTATTTTATTTTACATTTGTTGACCGGGCTAGTCTAACTGGATATATGTCCATTTTCAGTAGAGGCCCGGGGAGAAAAGCTCCAAGGAAAAAAAACTTACAATTTAATAGAGAATAACATCAAAACAGTTTTATTATGCTCTTCCATGTCGAGATTGCTAACTGCAGCTAAGCAATGGGCACACCCATGCACACACGTGCAAATACGGGCAGCTATATCGGGAATTAGAAAAAAAAATTTAATGTTTTACTTTTTATAACTGTGCTGGGGGTTTACAATGTCAGGGAGTGTGGTGTTGGGTACATGGACATTTGAGCAGACTTGTTCTTGTGTGTTGACATTTTGCATTTCACACACTTGCAGGGGCATGGACCTTTAGACTGCTCGGCAGTCGGACATGCCCCCTGCTTGCCTGCACGGTCCGTGTTAGACTTGGGGTAGAGTCAGCATGCCCTCATGAATATTCATGGCACACTGGCTTCATAACGTTCAACTGCAGCCTCTGAGTAAGACTTATTTAGTCTTACATGGAGAATTCGTGAATCCGGGGGCATGTGTTCAAAACTGAAGATGAAACATTGCTTTTCTGAAATGTTTAATACTCTTACTTAGTACAACTTTTGACAAGGTTTACCAGCTTTACAGTATGACACATTAGTTAGACAGAGCTAGTTCATTTACAGTGGATTGATGGCAATCTGCTCTGACATAACAACAATCAGGTAAAAAGTTTAACTAAAACCCACTCACTCTTAACGATAACCTTTTTTTTTGCCCCTTCTGTCTGTTGATCCTTAGCTACATCTTAGACAGATTAATAAAAAATAAAACATGGAAAAAGCACCACGCTAGGAAACAAAAACTGTATGATAGCGCTTTCGTTTACTAAAAATATGTAAACTTCTTCAGACAGATGACACCTATTCATTCCATTACCATTGAGAGCAAGATGTACCCAGAAGGAGCTGCTATTTAGGCGGTCATCAGGACTGTTACGACCATTTCTCTTGTTCAGCCCTAAACCTCAAACATATTTGTTTCAGTTATAGAAGGTGGGACATGCAGCAAGTGTTAGTACAAGGAAGTCATTCATTTGACAAAGGGAATATGTCTGCATGCAATCGTGCCACCAATCCAAGCAATAGCAAGTAGTTTTTCTGGTATCCACCAGAGAAATCATACTGTGAACATCTTTACCTAGTGCACAATCCCACACCCCCAAAGACAGGCGAATAGACTACATTCCTTCCCCATTCCCTTTCTCTGCTGCCGCATATAGAGCCAGACTTACTAATCAAACCTTGGTTGTCTGTGTCACAGTTAGGCCTTCATCATTTTGTGCCATGAAGGCAGGCAACCAAAAAGTCATTGACAAAATAGCTTCATACTAAGCTAACTGCCCTTAGCGGCCACTTTTGGGCTAGCCAATTATCCCTTGCAAGACTCAAACCCTGCACCTTGTGTTTGTAAGGCAAACACCTTAACTGTTAGCCCACTGATCAATTTCTATAGATCATTCTAGTAATGATTAGTTTCTTCTTAAATAAATGACATAAATCAGAAGGTGCACTTAAATTCCGTATCATAACTGTTAAACCACAGGCTATAGAGGTATTCCTTTCACCCGCTGTCAGTGCAGTACTTGACCATTGTACTAATGTGCTTAAAGGCTGCATATCTGAAAGGCTGGCTTATACCCTTCTCATCCTAATCTGTTTATCCACGTGTTTGAATGTAGTTCTAGTCCACAGTCAGAAATGGATAGTTAAGGAGAAATGAAACAAGACTGGGCCAAAAGAGTAATTGCCATGAGAAATGACTGAGTCATACAAATGCACACAGTAAAGTTTTCCAGCAGTAAGCCTCCTTTCTTTTTTAAAGTTTGCACAGAGCCAGTGGAGTTAGTAACTTCATTTCACAGAACATTAATTTATGTTTTTCCTTGCAGAAACTGCGTCATTAAGCACCAGCAGAATTAAACAAATGCCCACTAACTGTGTGTGAAGAGGAGAAAGGAACAAGTGCCACTGGTACAGCAATGCCTTTCACAGCCTCATCACTGCAGGATTTTAACACAAACAGTAGAGTACTTTAATAATTACTTTCACAGAGGTTAGTCAGCACCAGGTGTGGTGGGAGGATGTGTCACTGAAGTGAGCGTAATGTAGTACTTGTGCATAATTATCTACAGAAAAGTGGACCATATTATAAAAAACTGTATACTATAACCTTGAACAGTTTTACTGAACTGACTGTAAATTTAAACTGCAAACTTGTTTAGATTTTTGTCAGTAGATTACAGCATGATGAATCTGACAGTATATTTAATATTGTTCCTTAAAGTATGCAGTCGAGATGCCTTCACTGTTTAAGAGATTGCCAGCTCATCTTGAAAAAAGAGATGAAGGCTTCCTTGCTTGTTTATTGCCATCTTAAGAAAAACTATAAACCAGTCAAGCAAGACAGCAAGTTATTTCTTCCAGCTATTTTACTAGTGCATATTACTGATTTATTTCATCGATCAGGAATAATGCTGTTTCTGTATTTTGCTAGACATGCATTTTATTAATGCCTGTTGAGCGGTAGCTTTGGCAATACATCTTATAGCTTGTTATTTCAAGTTTTAAAGTAACAGACCTCCAAAAGCTACAACAGCATATACACTGAACAGAGTTCTTTGATTTTTGTTTCTCTCATTATTTATTGTTGACAAGTTTTTCTAAATACATGTGGTATAATTCCAGTAGCTGAGGAAAATCTGTTTTTGTAAATACTTATGTCAGATGTTAAAATGGATTCACAGTATTTTCACAATGATTTATTATTGACTTTAGGAACTCTGCTTTTAAATTAGTTATTTACTTATACTAGTCTTCTGATTTCAGAGCTGTGCATTTCACATAGATATAAAAACAACTTGCAAAATAAATGAAAGAGATAGCTTTTTGTCCCATTTAGCATTTTTGTCTTAAAACTTAACAAGATCTTAACAGGATTGTTTATTTGGGATGTGGTTTTTATAGTTATTAGTATTCCACACATTATTGCAACCACTACCTTTTTGTTTTTGATATTGAGAGGTTAAATTATTTTAATTTGAAAATGTGCACACTTCCTAGGTAAGTCAAAGGCTAACTGCCTTTGTAAGCTATTTTAAACCTAACCAATTTCCCTCAAAGGTGAGGATCTACACTGAACCTTGTGTCTGTAAGGTAAACACCTAAACTATTATGCTAACCCCAACCCAAGAATAGCTATACTCCATGTGGTGATGGACAATGGCCTGAAGAATACTATAAAACACATATATAAATGACTCCTACAAGAATGTGTGAGGTGTAATTAGAACCAGTGTTTTACAGGTGTAAAGGTGTTAAGCCAGAATGGCATGTTTTGATTCCTAGTTGCTCTTGCTTGTATATGGAGTAAATATAAAAAAATGTTTATCTTCCTTGAATATCTTGATCTACTGTTTGCATTGAACTTAAATAATCTAGTAGGATAATCTGATACAATTTCCATAATAGATATTATAATATATAAAAGAAGACAGTAGCACTTAACATGCGAACACACAGAAAATAAAATACATAAATGAACTTGAGATAGAAAATATCTCAGCTGCAACATTTAAGATGAATAAAATCATAATGTTAAAGAATCAGTGTATAAAACGGTAGATAGTTATTTATGCAAGTAAACTGTACCCTGCTGTCCTAGTATGTGTGTGTGCGTGTGCGTGTGTGCGTGCGTATGTGCATGTGTACATGTGTGCGTGCGTGTGTGCTTGCGTGCATGAGTGTGTGTGTGTGTGTGTGTGTGTGTGTGTGTGTGTGTGTGTGTGTGTGTGTGTGTGTGTGTGTGTGTGTGTGTGAGTGTGTGTGAGAGCACTCTTCCTCAGGACCCCCAATCTCTATATATACTACCTCCAAGGTTGTATAAACTCAATGAAAACAGAAAAACAAGTAAAAAATCATTACATGTATTTCTTTTCTGAACCCAGCATCCTCACATCAAAGACATAGAAACAAGAATTCACAGTTAAACATACTAAGATTCTAACAAGCTCTAAATGCAAGATATTTCAAGGGTTGACAAAGTCTATGGTCCCTGCATTACATAGTCTTGGAAATTTTGATGTGTGGTAGGAAGAGGGCTTTTTTTTAATACCCTAATAACAATTAACTTGAAGTTCATCGTTGATACAGGAAATTGAAGCAGTAAAAGAGACTTCAAACACTTGCAGTAAACTTCTGTTGCCAGACAAAGATCATCTGCAAAGCCTAAATTGTCTTTATTTTGTTTATTGTATGGTCCTATGAGGAATATTGGAATCAAAAAGTAATACATGGCAATACACCGAGGAAAACTAGTTATTCTGACAATTCATTGAAATTGGCATCTTTATTTAACTATAATCCAGTTTTGTGTTTTTCAGGAAGGACCTCCTTCATCATTCACTCAGTTCATTGCTCCAACTCTGAGATCATGCATCCTTTAATAAGAAGATAAAGACAAATTGTAATTCATTCAAGGTGCCAAATTCATGGCTAGGCCAGGCTGAGGAGTTGTTTAATAAAACATGATGTGGTACTTTTAGAGAGGGTGTGCTGAAATACTCCCAGGA